>NW_027361694.1:6472500-6520000 GCF_039654945.1 Dendrobates tinctorius
ATCAGCTGACACCTGGCCGCTATCAGCGGCGCCCACTTGGTGGGCGCTATGATGTAATATTATGTCCATGGGACTTAGGTCCCAGGTCACATGAACGGAATATTACGTCCATTGTAGGAAAGGGGTTAAACTGTGGTTTTCCCGCTAATGGATCACATATAAACTCACTCCAAATTCAGCCATTTGTAGTGAATGTGGAAAATATTGTACTCCATTTAAAATGGGCAAGGCACGTGGTAACGGATGGGGAAGTGGACGTGATGGTGATGGTGCATGCAGAGGCCGTGGCCAAGCTGAAATTGTGCCCAACAAACATCCACATCTTTTTGCCCGACCTTCCTGTCCCAATTACTAGGGGACCACAGCAGCAACCACTATTGAACCCAGAGCAGTGTCAAAAGGTTGTTGGTTGGATAGCTGATATTGCTTCCAGTCACTTTGCTGCCACTACCACCACCACCCTGTCTTCCACACGGTCATATCTGAGTAGCCATGTGTCTGAAGTGCATATTCCTCACCCCGATCCTCCTTCCTCCCATCATGCCAAGTGCTCGGAGACAACTGATCCCATACTTGGACACTCCGAAGACCTGTCTACTTTTCCATTTATAGATTCTGGCCTCTCAACCGGTCTGCTGAAAGCGGGGCAAGAGGAAATTGCATGTAGCGATGACAAAATATTTGAGCAGCCATGGTAACACGAAGTTGACAGTGGGGAAGTGTCAGAAGAGGTGAACGATGAAGAGACACAATTGCCAGAAAGTGAGGAAGAAGACCAGGGTGCCAAAGTGGAGAACGAGGTGCTACATGATATAGTAACTGACCCAAGCTGGCAAAAGGACAAGCAGAGTGAGGACAGCATCACACAGGGGAGAGAGGTGCAGCATCCCAGTAGGCAGGAAGAAGCAGTGTGGTGGCCGCAGACAGAAGGCGGGCAACCATTCCCTGTAACACCAACACAACGGAAGTTGACACTCCAACTGTTAGGTCTTCCCGAGTATGGTTATTTTTTAATGACTCTGCTGTTAACCCCAAAATGACCATTTGCACCATCTGCCATGCCAGCTTCAGCAAGGGTAGCAAAACTACCAGCCTCACCACCACCAGCATGATCAGTCTCATGGCAGCAAAGCACCCAATTTTGTGGGCTGAACCCCAGGGTACACGAACAGTGTCTGTGGGTGACACCACTGCTCCTTCCACTGTTGTGTGTGCAAGCCAATCTCCTGTCCATGGAGCATGCGAAGATGCCTCCTGACCTGCACCAGTCATTGCACACATTCAATTAGCACCATCAGCAAGCACGTCCATGTCCTTGTCCCAGTGCAGCGTTCAGTTGTCCATACCCCAGTCCTCGGAATGCAAGTGCAAATATGCAGCCAACACCCCACAAGCCACACTACTTAATTTACACATTTCGCGACTACTTGCACTCAAAATATTGCCCTTTAGGCTCACGGAGAAGGAAGCTTTCCGCCACCTGATGGTGGCGGCCATCCCTCGGGACTCCCCAGGCACCATTTTTTTCTCCCTGTGTGCCATTACACAAGCACATGTCCCACAACCTTAGCTCTGCCCTCAACAATGCAGTTAGTGAGAAAGTCATCCTAACCACAGACACATGGACAAGTGTTTGTGGGCAGGGACAGTACATCTTGCTGACAGCACACTGGGTTAACATAGTGGAAGCCAGGACCCAGTCAGACCTTAGGATGGAACACGTCCTCTCAACGCTGAGGATTGCGGGCCCTGGGTCAGTCAGGGTTTCCCCCACATTCTACAGCTCCAGCACCTCCTACTCATCTTCAGCCTCCATCTCCGATATGACCACATCAGTCACAAGCTGGAAGCACTGCAGCACTGCCTCAGCCAAGTGGCAACAGGCTGTGCTGAAGTTAATATGCTTAAGTGACAAATTGCACAATGCTGTCAAGTTGTGGAAAGTTCTGAAAGAGCAGGCAGATCTGTGGCTGACACCGCTGAACCTACAGCCAGGCATGGTCATGTGTGACAATGGCCGGAACCTGGTGGTGATTCTAAGGCGAGATGAGCTCACACATCTACCATGCCTGGCCCATGTGCTTAACCACATTGTTCAACGGTTTCTCAAAACCTACCCGAAGCTGCCGGGTCTGCTTGTCAAAGTACGCCGCCTGTGTGCTCATTTTAGAAAGTCAGCTACAGCGTCCATCTCCCTTGCCGTGCTTTAGCATTCTTTGCAGCTTCTGACTCACTGACTGTTGTGTGATGTCCCCATGCACTGGAACTCTACACTGCCAGCACTGTTTGCTAGGTAACATGCTTTATTTAACCTGTTGTATTCTGGACACTTTATCTATCTATTGATATTTATACTTGCATATTTGACTTACCTTCTTGCACTTTTTAAGAATTTTACATTTATCTGATAACCTCTTGGAAACTTGGCCACAGCACCTTATTTAATTATATATTGCACAGTTGTATTTATTTTTTGTATCTAATAAGAGTTTAAACAATCCATCTAATAGCCAATTGGAGATTAGGCCATTGTGCCTTTTGATATGCATGTACATCTGATTTGCATTTTATATGATGATCTTTTGCAATACATCTGATAACCTATTGAAGGTTTGGTCACTGTCCCTTATCATATGAATATATATTTGACCTGTTTCTAACAATCTATCTGATAGCCTATTGAAGGTTTGGCCACTGTGCCATATCATATCATTTTGGGCTCCTTGCAGCACTCTTCAGGTACTTCAATAATCTATCTGATAGCCTATTGAAGGTTGGTCCACTGAGCCTTTTCCATATGAATGTGCATTTCATTTTCCTCTATATTTCTTTGGTGATTTTAATCTATTTTTTAGCCTTTTAAAGGCTTGATTATTGTGTTTTACTGTTCAGATGTATTTTTGGGCAAACTGATGTACCTTTAGGCTGAGTTCACACGTGGCTTTTTTTCGCGTTTCCGCGCCAGTTTTAACCGCGTGATTTTGCCGCGAAAAATAAGCATCCCGTGCTTTCCTATGGGATTCCACAATGCTGTGCTAATGCTGCGGTTTTTACCGCGGCGGAATCGCTTCGCGGTAAAAAATGCAGCATGCTCATTCATTTTGCGGAATCGCGGAGATCCCGCACCCATAGGAATGCATTGTTCTGCTTACTTTCCGCATGTGGCTGTGCACACCATGCGAAAAGTAAGCAGAACAATTGCGGATGGTACCCACGGTCCGGAGGAGAGGAGACTGTCCTCCGGGCTTTGGGTACCATATCCCTGTAAAAAATAGAATTTAAAATAAAAAATGTTATTCTTACCTTCTGACGTCCCGCACAGCATTCCCGCCTCTCTCCACGCTCCCGTTCCCAGTAATGCTTTGCGAAAATGCCCGCGATGATGTCCGTTCTCGAGAGATCGCGAAGTCTCGCGGTCATTCGCACAACATCATCGTGAAAAACCGCGAGACGTCGCGATCCCGCGAGAACAGACGTCATCGCTGGCATTTTCGCAAAGGATTACTGGGAAAGAGAGCGTGGAGAGAGGTGGGAAGGCTGCGCGGGACTTCGGAAGGTAAGAATAGCACCATTTTTTATTTTTTTTTAATTATTTTTTACATTTTATCTTTTACTACTGATGCTTCATAGGCGGCCTCAGTAGTAAAAAGTTGGTCACACTTGTCAAACACTATGTTTGACGAGTGAGACAAACCTGTCAATCAGTTCTCCAAGCGATGCTACAGATCGCTTGGAAAATGCTAGCATTTTGCAAGCTAATTACGCTTGCAAAATACTAGTTTTTTCCGTGGGAAAATCGCAGGAATTTAAAATGCGATTTTCCCGCTCAATTGAATTCCGGAACTCTCGCGGTAATTTCCGTGAGATTTCCGCTACGTGTGAACTTAGCCTTATGCACTAGGGTTTTAGTAGCACATACTTATTAAGTATAGCCACCGTGCGTTATATGTATGTGTTTTTATGACCTTCTGGCCTTGCTGATAGGATAGCTATATCTATATATTTATACTATATGGTTTTGATTGTTTTAATTTAAATCCTGCAGATTAATTAGCTTTAGAAAGATTAATTGAACATTTTAAAAGGTTTTTAATTATATGCCTGTTTAATAATACTGACTCTTTAGGCGTTTAGAATGATTTCCTTGCAAACAGTTCATTTTTGTAACTTGTGTCTCCCTTTAAAAATGATTTTATGCTAGGTTATCATCTTTTTGATTAATAAAGTATATTTATTTTATTTGGCATATGCTTCCTGTTTTCTTGTAGGATATTTTTCCCTCAGGAGTAAATGTTTGACAGCCCAAACACTTTGTGTATTGGAATTACAAGTATAGGAGACCCGCTCCTTTATAATGGGAACATTTTTTATGAGGCCTCCATGTCTCGTCAAAGGGATATTGGAGGGCGTCCAAATTTTTGGCAGCCACTGCATTCACTGCATAGGCAAACAGTATTGGAGACCCAGTTCCTTATAATGGGAAAATTGTTTTATGAGGCCCTCCTCATATCTCTTCCAAGGGGCAGCTCTGAAATTCAATGCATAGGCAAACAGTATGTGTGCCCTACCCCCTTTTGGGCCTCTGCCCCCAGTATGGGGTGGGCTGCTTTCCCATGGACCCTTCCATCACCTGGTATCTCTCAACCAGTCTGACAAGTTCATCAACATTCTGGGGATCACGCTAGGAAACCCAAGTCTGTATGGGTCTCGGCAGGGAGTGTAGATACTGGTCCATCACCACCCATTCTACAATCTGCGCAGGCGTACAGGACTCATTTTGTGAGTGTGGTAGTTTGTTCCTGTGATACAATAAAGGTGAACCCGCTGTGCCCAGAGAGTCATTGTAATGTCCAAGCGTACAAGAATCTCCATTTTTAGCTTGCCAAACTCTTTAGCATCCTGCAAAGCTAAATCATAGTATGCTTTCTGGGGTTCCCTGTCAAGTATGGCACCAGTACCTCTGCCCACTGCTCTGGCAGGCGTTTCTGCCTCTCGGTGACCCTTTCAAACACCATCAGGAAAGCCTTAACATTGCAATTCTCCATTGTAGATTCTTCAGCCTGTTCAGAACACATATTTTCATTGTCACATTATTGGAGGCATAATATTATTATTTTTTCCATCTAAGTAGCTCTATAAGGGCATGTCTTCTTCTGGATGAGTTGTTTTTATCAGTGATACCATTTTGAGTGCATATAACTTATTACCTAACTTTAATTAAATTTTCATGAGAGAAATGGAAATTAAACAACAATTCTGCTTTTGATTTTAATGTTTTAAATTTTACTAAATTTGCATGTTGCCTAAATAAACTGTTAACTTTATTTTGTGTGCCAGTATAATTACGTTGATACCAAATTAATATAGTTTTATTTATCTTTAATTAATTTTGTATAACACATAAACTCTTAAAAAAACATTTGTTTCTAAGTCACATATGTTATAAGTTTATAAATTTTCCATCAGTGGTGCTGTAAGAAGAATTATTTTTTGTGTGATAAGATGTATTTTATAGTGGTATTATTTGCAGGTACATATAACTCTTTGATGATATATTATTACTCTTTTTGCAATGTGAAATGTACAAAAGAAATAGATTCTAACTACTTTGTTGTTATTATTGTTCACCATTCAGTTTAACTGACATTGACTGACTATAACTGTTTAACGCCATATCAGCATGGGTTTATGAGGAATCGCTCCTGTCAAACCAATCTAATCAGTTTTTATGAAGAGGTAAGCTATAGACTGGACCAAGGTGAGTCATTGGATGTGGTATATCTTGATTTTTCCAAAGCGTTTGATACCGTGCCACACAAGAGGTTGGTACACAAAATGAGAATGCTGGGTCTGGGGGAAAATGTGTGTAACTGGGTAAGTAACTGGCTTAGTGATAGAAAGCAGAGGGTGGTTATAAATGGTATATTCTCTAACTGGGTCGCTGTGACCAGTGGGGTACCGCAGGGGTCGGTGTTGGGACCTATTCTCTTCAACATATTTATTAACGATCTGATAGAAGGTTTGCGCAGTAAAATATCGATTTTTGCAGATGCTACAAAACTATGTAAAGCAGTCAATACAAGAGAAGATAGTATTCTGCTACAGATGGAACTGGATAAGTTGGGAACTTGGGCCGAAAGGTGGCAGATGCAGTTTAACAATGATAAATGTAAGGTTATACACATGGGAAGAAGGAATCAATATCACCATTACACACTGAACGGTAAACCACTGGGTAAATCTGACATGGAGAAGGACTTGGGGATCCTAGTTATTGATAAACTTACCTGGTGCAGCCAGTGCCAGGCAGCGGCTGCCAAGGCAAACAGGATCATGGGGTGCATTAAAAAAGGTCTGGATACACATGATGAGAGCATTATGCTGCCTCTGTACAAATCTCTGGTTAGACCGCACATGGAGTACTGTGCATAGTTTTGGGCACCAGTGCTCAGGAAGGATATAATGGAACTAGAGCGGGTACAAAGGAGGGCAACAAAATTAATAAAGGGGATGGGGGAACTACAATACCCAGAGAGATTAGCAAAATTAGGATTATTTAGTCTAGAAAAAAGACGACCGAGGGGCGATCTAATAACCATGTATAAGTATATAAGGGGACAATACAAATATCTCTCCGAGGATCTGTTTATACCAAGGAAGGTGACGATCACAAGGGGGCATTCTCTGCGTCTGGAGGAGAAAAGGTTTTTCCACCAACATAGAAGAGGATTCTTTACTGTTAGGGCAGTGAGAATCTGGAATTCCCTGCCTGTGGAGGTGGTGATAGCGAACTCAGTTGAAGGGTTCAAGAGAGGCCTGGATGTCTTCCTGGAGCGTAACAATATTGTATCTTACAGTTATTGTTAGGTTCTTTAGAAGGACGTAGATCTGGGGATTTATTCTGACAGAATTTTATAGGCTGAACTGGATGGACTAATGTCTTTTTTCAGCCTTACTAACTATGTTACTATGACTTTACTCTGCAAATCGATATCGTAATTACAGTAATCAATTTATATATTTTTTACATTTGCTAGATTTAAAGAAAAAAGTCATTTAAAAAATAAAAAAATTTTTTGGGGGGTGTACCATCGTCTGTTCATCAAACTTCTGCCAGTTATTCAACAATCTGTAATTACTTCCTAACTCTGTCCTTAAATAACTGATGCCTGAGCACTCCTAAAAGTGACCAAACTCATCTCTGCTGCTGATGCAATGGATTTGCAAACTATGCACCTGATTATTCTTCCTCTCTATTTTCTTGTGTGCCATATTAACAATACAAGCAAGAAGCCATTTTTCCTATTCCTCCCTCCTGTGCTGTGGTTACCCATTTGCTTGATACAGCTTCCTAATTGCATATGTCTCTACCATTAACCATGTGTCTGCTGTAAGTCCCTGAATGTCTTTGATATTCTGTTCTTATGTGTATTCACATACCTGGCTCTGATTCAACTGATGTTTCCTATTCTCTTCCCTTGTCTGCCCTCCTGCTAAACCTGCTTTATTGGTTCACATTGATCCATGTAAACACTACATCCAATCACTGGGTTCAGCTGCTGCTGTGCTAACAATGACTGAACAGACAACTCTGAAGTGGCAAATGGATAAGTAAAGTTGATGTTTTACATTTACAAAGAGCAAGTCTGCACACAAAAACAATTTAAATCAGGAAAACCTATTTAGGGAAGACAGAATTTCACAATCAAAAGGGAATAATGTATGCTAAATGTTTCCATGGTAAGATAATCATAGTGGTAAGTTAGTCTGCTGAAATTCACAGACAGTAATTTGCTCAAATTTGGCCAGGGAATATGTTTCACAATGAAGTTATGCACTATCTATCAAATGTCCCTCATACTACTCCAGAATCGCTCTAGACCCCAGAGAAAAATAAACATGGGGCAAAAAAATATTCACCACTCACCCATCCCATTGCTACAGCTTTATATCCAGTCTTCCATGAGTCCAAAATGTGTTTTAAAATGCTAGTTTTAATTTTGCCTACATTCACCATATTTGTCAGGCTTGCTCTTTTCAAAAGAAACCTTGTGATGTTGGTACTGTATTCCAAGATGAAGTTGGGGCTTGCACTTATACAACAATATTTTTGCATAATTTTTGACCTACAAGAATTCACTTTTCTGTGTTAATTTAGAGACGCTTGTTTCAAGAATGTGTTACGTTAAAGCCGGTGAGAAACAACAATAGTGATGGACATGGAACTAATGTAGAAATTATTCACTATAGTCCAAAGTGAGCTAAAGTAAACTAAACTTAGATATTAGGTGTTAATGTATTTTAAAGTTACATACTATATTTCCATATTAGTGCTACAGCTTGATGCCAGACCTACCAACTGTAATTGAGAGGGCCATCTTAAAAGTAATGCACCGTCTTACTGCCTTGTAACCATACACAACAGGATAAGCCTAAAATAATGGTGGAACCACAGTACTACAGGAAGACAGAAGGGATCAAGCTTCAACCACTTGCCAAAGAAAATAGCACAGCAATAAAACTGATTCAACACCAGTGTAACTGTAAGCATCGTTCCTATTCTGCTGTGTTCCGGACTTTGCCCTTACTGTTGCCCTTAAGCCTGGCTTCATTCGGCCATACTGGTTCCTGTGACATCACCGCCTGTTGGTCCCGCCCGCCGGGTTTAAATAGCTTTCCTGGACGTGACTACCTTGCTTGTATATCTCGTCCTGTACCTGATCTGCTAGCTGGGAGTTGCACGCTGTGCTACCTCCTTCCTTCCTGCTGAATCCACCTGGATTACCTGCTGCCTACTGCCGCCGCCTGGACCCTCTGACGGTGTCTGCCTGAAGGCTCCTTCCAGCTCTGCCTCCACCGCTCACCGCTACTACAGCTCTCACGGTATGCGCTGAAGATCTTGACTGCTGTGTGGGTTTCACCTGAGAGACTTATCCCTGCTACCTTTACACATCCAGTATCAATTACCTAGTGACTTTCTCTGCCACTGCACTGTGCCCGAAGATTCCCCTCCCGCAAGGGAGAGGGCTAAGTGACTGTGCTTGCCTGCATTCTTAAGATTGTGTCTGCTTACTTCTACATAGTGCTGGTGTACAACTTGCTATCTACTGGACTGAGTTCTGCTGCTGTTACCACTGCTGTCATTGTCTGGCTCCGCCAGCACCTGTGCTGTTCTGTGCTGCTTGTTTAATACAAACTACTTTCACGTATACCTGTGTCTGTGACTCTATCATCTAGCCACTGTCTTCATAGAAACCTACTATACATCATTACAGGATATACAAGCCCCCAATATGGAGACCGCAGGTGTAGAGTCCCTGGAGAAACGTGTATGCAAGCAGCTTGCTTTGATACGGCAGGATGTGGCAGGCATTAGGACCCAGCTGGACACGCTGGAGCAACGTATCGAACACAACGCCGGGGCAGCAGAGGCACAGTTGCAACGACTGGCAAATCGGATTACGGCGCTGGAACAAGCAGCTCCTCTTCAGGGTGATCGTGTTCTGGCGTTGGAGCAAGCGATTCCTATGCAGCTCGATCGGATTGCTGCTCTGGAACAGGCCCCAGCCACGCAGGTAGCAGGTGCTGCCCGGGATACTACACCGACCTTCCCGAAGCTTCCACCCTTCCGGTTCGCTGGTGAGAGGGATAAATTCCGAGGATTTTTGAACCAGTGCCGGATCTTCTTTGCTGCTCATGCCCCACAGTTCACTACTGAACGCTCCAAAGTTCTGACTATAGTCATGCTGCTGTCTGGTAAGGCGCTCGCGTGGGCCAACCCTTTGATTGAGACCGACGACCCTCTGCTTAACTCTATGGACAATTTCATTGCCGCAATGACGCAGATGTTTGATGACCCGAACCGAGCTAATACTGCTGAGACGACGCTGCTGACCCTTCGGCAGGGGAAGCGTTCAGTGCTGGAGTATGCATTGGACTTCCGTAGATGGGCTTTAGACACCACCTGGAACGGGGCAGCCAAGCAGGCCATCTTCCGCAGGGGATTGTCTACGGCAGTTAAGGATGAACTGGCACACGGGGACTCGCCCGTGCTTCTTGGGGACTTCATCAATCACTGCATCCGCATTGACAATCGACTCTCCGAGCGCAGACAGGAGCGCTGGTCTGATCTACGGTTTAATAACACTGTTCCGTTCTCTTCTCCCTCCAGAGATGTCACCAGCAGGAGGAATCCCGAGCCCGAGCCCGAACCGATGAAGGTGGATGCCGTACGTAGAAATCCTCCTGATGCCCGCAAGGAGCATCGCTTTAAGGAAAACCTGTGCTTCTACTGCGGGGGGACCGGTCACTTCATCTCCGAGTGTCCAGTCAGGAGACGTAAGACGGCTGCAGCTATCATTGATTGTAACTCCGAGGCGGGGGAGTCCTGCGTCCTAGATCTGAACAATTCGGGGGGCAGAGACAATCAGAGAGACCTGGACTTTGCCGATATGAATTCGCTGGCATCTCTTCCATTGAACGCAGTGGTGATCTCGATGACATCCGTCGTTTCCTCCTACTCCGCTACTAAGAAGAATTCCCACTATTACCTATCCTTGAGGGTCTGCTTCCAGGGTCGGTGTGTCGAGAGCGCCGCCATGTTGGACTCCGGGGCCAGTGGGAACTTCATGGATATCGCGTTTGCAAGGAAGCATGGAATCAGGGCAGTGAAGAGGGAGTCGTCAGTCTTGATGGAGACAGTAGACGGGTCGCCACTTACATCTGGACCGGTAACCATGGAGACTGAGTCGGTGAAGGTATGCATTGGAGAGGAACATGTGGAACATTTGTCCTTTTTACTAATATCTTCTCCTCACTTCCCTATTATCCTGGGGTTACCTTGGCTCCAGGTTCAGAATCCTCGCATCAACTGGGAGACCAGGGAAGTGCAGTTCCCTCCAAGTTCTAACAGCAACCCCGCTATTCCTAAGGTCGCTGCTATCCCCAAGGTAGTAGCTACGACTGAGGGACAATTACCACCGGAGTATCAGGATCTGGCAGAGGTATGTGACAAGAAGAGGGCAGATATGTTACCTCCCCACCGGCCTTATGATTGCCCGATAGAACTGGTATCTGGGGCGGAGATCCCATTCGGGCGTATTTACCCTTTGTCTGGTCCTGAATTAAAGGCCTTGAAGGACTTCATCGACGAGAATCTCGCCAAGGGCTTCATCCGACCGTCTACTTCTCCTGCGGGTGCACCAATCTTCTTCGTGAAGAAAAAGGACGGGGGTCTGCGTCCTTGCATGGACTACCGTGATTTAAACAAGGTAACGGTCATGAATCGGCATCCGCTACCCTTAATCTCTGAACTACTGGAGAGGGTGAAGCAGGCTAAGATATTCACCAAACTGGATCTTCGGGGAGCCTACAATCTCGTGAGAATTCGGTCTGGAGATGAGTGGAAGACGGCCTTCCGCTGCCGTTATGGACACTTCGAGTCACGGGTCATGCCGTTCGGACTACGAAATGCTCCTGCAACCTTTCAGCATTTTGTTAATGACATTTTCCGAGATGTGCTTGATGTATTTATGGTTGTGTATCTCGATGACATTTTAATCTTTTCCAGTGATCTCGAGGAACATCGGCTCCACGTGAGGACAGTGCTGCAACGCCTGCTGCATAACCATCTTTACATCAAATTGGAGAAATGCGAGTTCCACAGGGCAACAGTGCAGTTCCTCGGTTATGTCATCTCTCCACAGGGTCTCCAGATGGACGATCAAAAGACCAGAGCGATCCAGGAGTGGCCAGCGCCAGGATCGGTGAAAGAAGTTCAGAGGTTTGTGGGATTCGCCAACTTCTATAGGCGCTTCATCCGTAACTTCTCTGAGATTGTGGCTCCCATCACCCAACTGACTAAGAAGGGGGTACCGTTCCGGTGGACTCCGCAAGCCCAGGAGGCGTTCACACGGCTGAAGGACAAATTTGTGTCGGCTCCCATCTTAAGACATCCAGACCCAGACCTGAGCTTTACTCTTGAGGTGGACGCATCGGATGTCGCCATCGGCGCAGTGTTGTCACAGAGAGGAGGTGAGAAGGCAGTTCTTCATCCTTGTGCCTTTCTTTCTCAGAAGCTATCCCCGGCGCAGAAGAACTATGACGTAGGGAACAAGGAGTTACTGGCGATTGTGACGGCGTTCAAGGAGTGGAGACACTTGCTGCTGGGGTCCTCAACTCTGATTACAGTTCTTACCAACCACCGAAACTTGGAATTCATGCAGTCCGTAAGATGTTTGAACCCACGTCAGGCACGTTGGAGCTTGTTTCTAAACCAATTCAACTTCATCATCTCCTACAGGTCGGGGGCACGGAATGGTAAGGCAGATGCGCTATCTAGGATTGCTGCTCCTGAGGAAGTGATTAAGCCGTCTCCTAGTACTGTTGTGTCTCCCGCTCATTTCATCTCTGCAATCCATCATCAGGATCTTCTGTCTGAGATCAAAGCAGCATACGCAGCAGATCCGTTGCTAAGGCAACCTACCCCCGAAGTAAGCCTAAATTTCAGTGGAGGAGTGTGGTTACAGGAGAATCGGCTGTATGTACCAGAGGTGACAAGACTTGAAGTCCTCCGACTGATCCATGATTCTAAGATTGGGGGACATCGTGGAATAACGAAGACCCAAGAGTTCCTGGCTCGGTACTTCTGGTGGCCTTCGTACCGGAAGGACGTGGAGGGATACGTGTCATCCTGCGAGGTATGTGCTCGGTTCAAGACGCCTCGTGCGTCGCCTTCCGGGTTGTTACAACCCTTGCCTATACCATCTCGTCCCTGGAGATCCATCTCAATGGACTTTATTGTTGAACTACCGGTCTCCAAGGGTAAGAACACCATTCTAGTGGTCGTGGACCGCCTCACTAAGGCAGCACACTTTATCCCTTGCGCTGGATTACCCACAGCAAAACAGACTGCAGACTTGTTGATTCAAGAGGTGGTCCGTCTGCACGGAGTCCCGGATGAGGTGATCTCTGATCGTGGGGTGCAGTTCACGTCTAGGTTCTGGAGGTGTTTCTGCGCGGCTCTGGATATTAGAGTAAGTCTGTCTTCGGCTTACCATCCACAGACCAATGGACAGACGGAACGTACGAATCAGACCCTGGAGCAGTACCTCCGTTGCTACTTAAGTCATCTGCAAGACGATTGGGTAGATCTGCTTCCCCTGGCAGAATTCACATATAACAACTCGCAGCACTCCTCGACTAAGCAGTCACCGTTCTTTGCTAATCAGGGTTACCACCCAAACATCTTGCCGCAGTTCCCCAAGGAGGCTGCAGTGCCTGCTGTGTCTGACCATCTTTCTTTCTTACAGCAGAATTTGGAAGCTCTGAAGACCACCTTGACGACAGCGCAGGAGAGGTATAAGAGAGCAGCAGATCGTACCAGGAGGCCGGCTCCGGTGTATAGGGTGGGAGATACGGTCTGGTTGTCTACCAAGAATCTGAGGGTGAGGGCACCGACTGTCAAGCTTGGGCAGAAGTTTGTAGGGCCATACAAGATCGTGGCTCTAGTGAATTCGGTAGCGGTGCGTCTGAAATTACCCCCTGCCTGGAAGGTTCACCCGGTGTTCCATGTTTCCCTACTAAAGCCAGTTGTACCAAATTCCTTCCCTGGGCGTACTTCCTCTCCTCCAGCTCCAGTGCTCGTTGATGGACATGAACAATATGTCGTGGAGAAGATTCTGGATTCACGGATCTTCAGAAGGAAGCTGCAATACCTGGTCAAGTGGCAAGGATACTCTGTCGAGGAGAATTCCTGGGAACCGGTGGAGAATATCTGTGCTCCGCGGCTGCTGGAGCAGTTTCATCTAAGGTACCCGGACAAGCCTGGTCGAAGATTGTCCGGAGGACATTCTTTAAGGGGGGAATAATGTAAGCATCGTTCCTATTCTGCTGTGTTCCGGACTTTGCCCTTACTGTTGCCCTTAAGCCTGGCTTCATTCGGCCATACTGGTTCCTGTGACATCACCGCCTGTTGGTCCCGCCCGCCGGGTTTAAATAGCTTTCCTGGACGTGACTACCTTGCTTGTATATCTCGTCCTGTACCTGATCTGCTAGCTGGGAGTTGCACGCTGTGCTACCTCCTTCCTTCCTGCTGAATCCACCTGGATTACCTGCTGCCTACTGCCGCCGCCTGGACCCTCTGACGGTGTCTGCCTGAAGGCTCCTTCCAGCTCTGCCTCCACCGCTCACCGCTACTACAGCTCTCACGGTATGCGCTGAAGATCTTGACTGCTGTGTGCGTTTCACCTGAGAGACTTATCCCTGCTACCTTTACACATCCAGTATCAATTACCTAGTGACTTTCTCTGCCACTGCACTGTGCCCGAAGATTCCCATCCCGCAAGGGAGAGGGCTAAGTGACTGTGCTTGCCTGCATTCTTAAGATTGTGTCTGCTTACTTCTACATAGTGCTGGTGTACAACTTGCTATCTACTGGACTGAGTTCTGCTGCTGTTACCACTGCTGTCATTGTCTGGCTCCGCCAGCACCTGTGCTGTTCTGTGCTGCTTGTTTAATACAAACTACTTTCACGTATACCTGTGTCTGTGACTCTATCATCTAGCCACTGTCTTCATAGAAACCTACTATACATCATTACAGTAACTTTTAATACTGAAATGTATTTTATTCATGAGATGCTCGATTGCTTGCTGTTTGCAAAGGCATAGCTCTTGGTGGTTACAAATAGTGCCGCAACAGAGATTAAGCAAGCAAATATCATATAGTATGTATGGTTGTAATAGCATATTTATAGTTTAGTGCTGATTCTTAGGAAACTGGTGGCACCTGTTGATTTTGAATGCATCATTAGGTGTATGGTTTTATGATTTTTTTTCTTAGTGTGTTGAACATATTGGCTAAATTATTATGCATTTTATTAGTACAGATTGATCGGATTAATATCAAATGATATCCAATTTACACACAGTTTTTATAATGTACTACTTTTACACAGGAAACTCACTTTTAGTCAAATACACATAAATTACATTTTTTTCACATTAAAATCCGAGTAGAGGTGAGCAAACTTGTACAAAAAATGTTCACCAATCTCAAATTCAGCACGAATGTTGCACATTTGGATTTGTGTTCAGATTCCCACGCTTTTTTCATAAAATCAGCAAAAACTATCCAAAGTTCGGTAAACGACCAAGTTCACTAAGGGCTCTTTGAGACGTCAGTGTTTTCGGTAGCATTACGGTCCACAAAATGTTCCGTACACATGCACACTGATGACACATGGATAACATCTCTGTGTCACCAGTGTGACATGTACCGGCACCTGGAAATCAACGGTACTGTATGCACTGTTCCCCAGCACCAGGTGCTGAAGAAGACAGCTCACATCACTGTACGCTGCTCAAGCTTCATTCAGCGCTACCAATGGACAATGTTGGAAGTTGTATTCAACTGTAAACAGTGAGAGCAGGCAGCGGATGATGAGAATATTCATCAGCCGATGCCTGCGCTCTAAATAAATAAAGAAAAAAAATGGAATGGCTTCCCCTGTATTCTTGCTAACCAGCCAGGCAAAACTGACAGCTGCTGGCTTCAACGCTCAGCTGTCAACTTCAGCAAGGCTGATTATCAAGCATAGAGTGGGCCCCGCGATGAATTTTTTAATTATTTAAATAATTTTTTTTTAAAAAAACCTTTAGTTTCCCTGATTTTTAACAATCTGCCAAGCTAAAGCAGACAGCTGGGGTCTGGTATTCTCAGGCTGATAAGGGGACATAGATATAACCCCCTCATCTAAAATCAACAGCCACCCCAGTAAAGGCACATCTTTTAGAAGCACCAATTCTGAAGCTTTGCCCGGCACTTCACACTTGCCCTGTTGTGGTGGCAGTGAGGTTCATATTTTTGGGGTTGATTTCACCTTTGTATTGTCCTGTGATATCAAGCCCACATTTTAGTAATGGAGAGGTGTCCCACAAATTTGAACCCCACTTGCCACTCAAAACGCCAGAAATGGCTCATCTAATAGATACACCTTTTCTGGGCCAGCTGCGGGCTACTATTTTTAGGCTGGGGGGAGCAATATCCATGGCCCTTTACCAGCCTGAGACTACCAGCCCCCAGTTGTCAGATTTAGCTTGGTTGGTTGTGAAAAATGGGTGGAGCCTCACATGTATTTTTAAAATCATTTAGTTAAATAATTTAAAAAACAGCGGGATTGCTTTCACATTTTTTGATAAAAAACTTAACTAAATACTGTACACCATTTTAAAGCACTATGCTATTTATTTATTTACTGCAGGGTATTTAATCATTATGTTTCTGTCTTTGCTTTTTTCTGTGCAGTGGCTAGTGTGAAAATGTGCTTACTGCCTGCACACCAATTTATGTCCCAGTTCATACCTTTGGGTTTTTTTTATGTTGTCATGGGAGTAGAGACACTCCCGGGGCCGGAAAGGGCGTTATTGGAGGTCACATGATATGCAGATCTGGTGTGTCCATGATCACGAGGGCTCCTCTTAGTAGTAAGGTTTTATAATGATGTTCTTGTTATTTTTTAAGAGCTCAATGGCGTGGTTTTCTTCAGTGAAGAGGTTCTGGGTTGTAAGAAAGAGTCCTAGGCTTTGTTGGTAGAGTTGCATTTTTACATTCCTATCTATGTTGTTAATGAGTGTTTCAGTTGCATGGTTGGTATGCGATGGGTTGAACGAACTGGGGTTGCGCAATCCCAATTTTTTAAATGTTTTTTTCCTACCCCACTCTTTTTTCCCCATCCATTTGGGTTCTCTCTATTTAGATGCAACTCCATTTTAAACCTGAGCACCTCAAATATATTTTTCTATAAATCATTATTAAATTTTTACTGCAACCACCCATTCCATGTACTCCTATTGCATGTCTTAACTCCAAGCAGCTATACTCCCTATTATGGTCACTATTACACTCAGATTTTTTTTTACATATATAGCAGTGGCGTGGCTCCCATAGCAATGGCCATATACTTACACACAAGATATGCATATCATGTGACCATCAATGACGCGCTTTCCGGCCCTGGAGAGGCTCCCATGACAGCATGTACACAAACACATCATGTCAGGCTGGAAATGCCGCATCACCACGGGTGATGTCATCGCTGATATTTAACCAGGCCATACAGCTCTAGCGGACAACCACCCTGCAGACAAACATAGGTGCAGGAGCACCAAGTAAAGCATGACAACGTAGGTAACTACTGCAAGTCGGTTTGAATGTTAACTGCTATGTCACCAACTTGATACATGTCTCATAAATTGTCATTCCTTTACAGCATTAACTGCAACCCTTCTCCTTCAAATATACCCCTTCTATTTCAACTACCAAACTAAGCTTTCTTCATATATTTACCTCCACTGTTGCATAACCTGAGACTGTTTTTTAAATGCTTGAATATTGCTATAACTACAGTTGTGGCCAAAAGTATTGACACCCCTGCAATTTTGTCAGATAATACTCAGTTTCTTCCTGAAAATGATTGCAAACACAAATTCTTTGGTATTATTATCTTCATTTAATTTGTCTTAAATGAAAAAACACAAAAAGAATTGTCCTAATGCCAAATTGGATATAATTCCACACCAAACATAAAAAAGAGGGTGGACAAAAGTATTGGCACTGTTCGAAAAAATCATGTCTTTATATTCAAATCCAGCTTTAAACTTCTCCTCAACAGTATCACGGACCTGCCTGTTGTGTTCCTTGGTCTCCATGATGCTCTCTGTGCTTCAAATAGAACCCTGAGACTATCACAGAGCAGGTGCATTTATACGGAATCTTGATTACACACTGGTGGATTATATTTATCATCATTAGTCATTTAGGACAACATTGGATCATTCAGAGATCAACAATGAACTTCTGGAGTGAGTTTGCTGCACTGAAAGTAAAGCGGCAGAATAATATTGCACGCCCCACTTTTCAGTTTTTAATTTCAACAAAAATGTAAAATAACTAATAAGTTTTGTTTAACTTCATAATTGTGTTCCACTTGTTGATTCTTCACCAAAAATGTACATTTGGTATCTTTATGTTTGAAGCATGATATGTGGGAAAAGGTTGAAAAGTTCCAGGGAGCCGAATACTTTCCAAAGCACTGTATGTATATGCAAATGACTGCATTATGTTACTATTTGTTATGTTCCATTTGAACCCTCAGGCTAATTGCCTTATCATGTGATGTCTTTGACTTCATCACCCTGTTTGCTTATTTTATTTTATTTTTATATTTAATTTTTACTGTCAGTTTGTATGACTTATGTTTTTGCTTATCTATTATACGTCTGTACAGCACCTTATTTACACATTTGAACCTTGTGGCAGATCTAATGCATGCTGTTGATTGATGCCCTGTGACTATTATAATGTTAACTTATACTGTCTTCTTTTCTTACATAGACATTGTAATAAAGACCCCAGTGGGGACAAAGCATCCGTACTTTGTCGCATGTTTACAGCCACCTTTTATTTTGTTTGTCTTCATTAAATATAGAAACTTGCATTACCAAAAGCAGAGTGTGCAGTGAATCACTCTAGCTATGGATCAAAAAGTGACATTTGCTCATGATGGATATAATATGCTAAGATGTTAAAAGCTAGCAAAAAATGAGTATAAATGTGAATATATATACGAATATTGATATAATATGCATGTGTTCTTGTGCTTCGTGATGTGGCTTTAGCTATACTGTATGTATTTATATTACACAGGTTATAGAAGTGAAATGCACAGAAGGCCTAATTTATTCATTTAGACCAGGCCTGGGAAAACTGTGGCCCGCGAGCCACTTTCGGCGCCCTCACTCTGCCTGTACAGCCCACTGACACAGCCAGACAGCTGGAGAAGAACTGACTTTTTTCAGAATCGTCATTGCAGCTGTAGCCCTGCCCCCGTCTTCTCATTGGTGGATGCAGGGCTGCTCAGTTCCTGGCTTGCAGAGAGAGCTGGTGAAACCTGTGCAGGATGCAGGGCGGTCAGGACAGGAGGAGAGAAGCATGACTACAACACCCATCAGCTGCAGATAATGGGCAAGTAGATTCTAAGTGGAGCCCAGATACCACCTGGGAGGCAGCATCGTGTGTCTGCTGTGCTGTGTTGGTCATAGCACCTGCGTTGCCTCCTTTGCCACTGTGGAATGTGGGACTGCAGATTATGTTCAGGGAAAGCAGCTTATTAGTAGCCGCTGCATTGCCCTGGATCTTTCTGGCAGCTGATAGGAGATAAAACACTTGGGCTGAGTGTTTCTTCTGAATATAGGGCCAGCAGTAAAGTGCCCCCTCACCTGCACTACAGGCAGTCTTTATATATGATATTCTATGTGCTCCCCAAACTGCTCTTCTGCCCCACCATGTACTCTGCTGCCTCCTCACCTCTGTATGTGAGAAATAACCCTTTCCTCCCAGCTTTTGCTGTTGTATGTCCTGTGCAGGAGAAGTAAGGGTTAAGTCCCCCATAGTGCTCCCTCTGCGATCTGTGGCTTATCACATACACTCTATAGACTGCAGTAAGGATTCCACACCACCTGCCTGTCACCTCCTGCCCCACATGTGATGTGGATCTATGCATGTGGAATAGAGGTGGGGAGCAACATTTTTCTAATGTTCCCAATTTATTGCTTGAGCAACCGCTCTTATGTGTTACGATAAGCTTTATTGCAACAAGTATTTTGAGGCTACGTTCACATGACTGTAATATTTGTCCAAGTGCTGTCTGTGAAAAAAAAATAAACCCGACCTCAGACAGAGCACAAGGAGCAATGTTATGCAATTGGGCTATTCAGATTGCAGTCAGAAAATGTCTGTGAGAAAGATCACAGCACGCACTGGTCTCTTCTGTATCTGGAATGAGACTCTCTTGTTGAAGTCTATGGGTGTGCAAAAATAAAAAAAATGGATCCCATATGAATCATCCATATAGCATCTGATTCTTAATGAATAATAATAATCTTTATTTTTATATAGTGCTAACATATTCCACAGCACTTTACAGTTTGCACACATTATCATCGCTGTCCCAGATGGGGCTCACAATCTAAATTTCCCATCAGTATGTCTTTGGAAGTTTCTCATGCGGCTCCTTGGGAAAATTAATTGTCCATCCCTGATTTAGACCATAGCAGCCTATTCGCAAAAATATAGCCCAATTGCATCTATCACAGAAATCTTTATTAGCAAAATGCAAGGGACTTGGTGCCAGTCCAGCAGGAGGTAATGACTACAGGTACTTGCTTATACTAATATCTGTTGTATACTCTCTTTGATAAACATGTATATTTAGCCATCTGTCTTGCATTATGGATATGTGGTGTATTTGGTTATTTTAAACAATATGAACATCTATCCTTTAATTTGCTTATATACCTGATACACCCGTATAACTGTTTATATATCCATCTCCTCTTGCTGTTTTTGTCACATTTCTTGTTTGCTCACTGTGTCTATATGTGTTAAAAAATCTTTTAGATTTTTTTGCATTATACTAACAAAGATTTATGTGATATATTCAATTGGCTATATTTTTTGTGAATAGGTTGTTTTGATTTTTCAGTATGGCTGTATTTCTAATTAAATTGGTGCCAGTTTAATGTGGGTTCCCCAACACTCTTTTCGTCTGGATGTAATAGGTTATTCATTTGGACCACAGTTTAAGCAGATTCTTTATTACATTATCAGCCAAGCAGCTACAATCCCCACAGCATGTGTCACACCAAATGCGTCTGTCTGAGATATTTGTTAGCCCATTTCAGATCCATGAATACAAGTCATAAAATGGGTAATTAGCATTTCTATAAAGAACAACCATGCTACATTAAAACTCTAACTGCATGCTGTTCTCAAGTATACATAAGTTAGTTAAAGGGCAAACTGACTGAATCTGGCACAGAAGGAATAATGAATGAAGCTGTATTAAATTAGTTGCTGTTAATTTGCTTACGTGTCTAAAGATGGTGCGACGCCACAGTCATGGCTCAGGTGCTGTACCTTGTTTCCTTCTCATATGACCAACTCCCTTCACATACCTCTCAACTTTTACAGAAGTGAAAAGGGGAACATTTACATAACAGAATTAGTTATTTAAATAGCTGGAAGTGTATAGAATGAAAAAATCAATAAAGCACTGGCGCTAGACATTGAAAACTACCCAGCTGCCTGGTTTGGTGAAGAACTACCACCTGTTGCCTGAGAAAGTATATATTAAATTAGGACAGTCCAAACGGCTCTAAGGACAGAAAGGCGTGTGCACATACTGTACAATATGAACATGGTGGAACTGGTGCTAATGTCAGCTCCCAAATATATGCTCACATAAATAACATCCACTCAGTCGGTGAATGTGCAGAGTGTCGCACACACACAGAATATGTACTGTACACTGATGACAAAAGAATAAACAGTATATATCAAGACAATGGAGCATCAAAAGTCACTGAATTTACATAAAATATCCACAAAGAGTCAAGTGCTGGGCCCAAAGGAATATTGCAGTCAGTGTTGATAGGGTGCGCTGCCGCTGGTTACAGGATAGATTTAGGCTGAGTGCAGACAGACCTTTTAGCCCTGCGGATTTTTCCACGCAGAATGGAAGAAATCCGCAGGTCAAATGACCTGCATTTTTCCTGCGGATTTCTTCCATTTTTCCTGCGGTTTTATTGTGGTTTTTGTGCGGTTTTCCACTGCAGTTTTCCCCCTGTGGATTTGGTGACAGGGGAGATGGAAAACCGCACAAAAGAAATAACATGCTGCGGATTTTGTACCGCAGGAAAACCGCGCGTAAAAATCCGCAGTGTCTGCACATTGTTTTTTTTTTCCATTGATTTTAAGGCTACTGTACATCACAATGCGGATATGCAGCGTTTCTGCGCGGTAAAATCCGCTGCGGATCCGCTGCAAGTCTGCATCGTGTGCACACAGCCTTAAACCTGTAGTATTCAATGATCCCCAGGCATTAGAGGCGAAATGCTGGAGTAAAGAAAATTAAAATTAATAAACTCAGTCGGTAGTTGTAAATGAATTAATGAAACTTAATACACCATGGGAGAACAGTAATCTGCAGGAGGGAAGGGTCTTGCAGCATAGAAGGAAAAGTGTGTAGAATGAAGAGAGATGCCAGCCTCGCAACCCAGAGTCAGAGGAGGAGGAACAACAGAGTTGCAATGAACACATGCAGCAGATATCCCACACAGTGAGAGTAATGGTCAGACATAGCCCTGACCACCTATGAACATTGGAACAGTCCCGCTGAATACTGGATGATTGGAAGCTATGTATTTATGCTAGTTCACATTGAGTTGTTATTATTATTTATTTATATAGCACAGTTGATTCCATGGTGCTGTACATAAGAAGGGGTTACATCAAATTACAAATATCACTTACAGTAAAAAAACTAACAATGACAGACTGATAAAGAGGAAATAGGACCCTGCCCCTGCGGGATTACATTCTACATAGTTACTCTAGTGACCCAGAAAACACCTCTGATATCATTACCTAAGGCTTTTTAAAAGCTGACTCATGCAGCCATTTTCTGCCTGTGTATTCAGGAAGAATAGTTTTCAGCTACACATATTTTATAGGAGTTTGTCTCATCAAACACTTGACTCAAGTTTACAATCATCTCTCCATCAAACTCCTGCCAGTTAGTCAACAATCTCTAACTTCTTCCTAACCCAGCCCTGTGAACATTGTTACTGTAGCACTCTCAAGAGTGACCAAATTCATCTCTGCTAATGGTGATGCTGTTCACAATAATGTATTTGCAAGCTATGTACCTGATTATTATTCCTCTCTATTTTTCTTGTGTGCGATCTTAACACTACAATCAAGAAACCATTTTTCCTATTCATCATTGTTGTGCTGTGGTCATCCATTTGCTTGCTATAGCTTCTTCTACCATTAACCATGTGTCTGCTGTAAGTCCCTGATTGTCTATGATATTGTGTTACCTTGGGTATCCACACACCTGGCTTTGTTTCATCTGGTGTTTTCTACTGCTTATCCAGATTTCTGGGCCACATTGTTCCATGTGCAGGCTAAATATTGTATAGCAGCACAGATGTCACATCACAACTACAGCATGTACCCATGTAACCACTACATTCAATCACTGGGCTCAGCTGCTGGTGTGTTAATAATAACTGAATGGACAAATCCAAAATGGCAGATAGGTAAGTAAGGTTGATTTACAAAGACCAAGTCTGCACATGAAAAATATGTAAGCCAGGAATACCTATTTAGAGAGGAAAGAATTTCACAACAATTTTGGAATAATATATGTTAAATGTTTTCATGATAAGCTAATCTTATTGATAAGTTAATCTGCTGAAATTCACAGTGAGTAATTTGCTCAAAATTGGCCAGGCAATGTGATTCACATTGAGGTTATTCAGTATCAATCAAATTTTCTTCATAATGCTCCAGGATCGCTCTAGACCCCCAGAAATTACAATATACATGGGGCAAAAGAAATATTCACCCCACCACACACCTCTCCTACTGTTACAGCTCTACATCCAGTCCTCCATGAGTCCACAAGTGTGTTTTTATAATGCTAGCTAACAGTCTTAATTTTGCCTACATTTACCATATTTGTCAGGCTTGCTACTTTTAAAAGAAACCCTGTGATATTGGTGCTTTATTCCAAGATGAAGTTGGGGCTTGTACTTTTGCAACAATATTTTTACATAATGTTTGTGCAACAAGGATTTACTTTTCTCTGTGTCAAATTAGAGACATATCCAGCTTGTTTCAAGAATCTGCTAAGTAAAGGCAGGTGAAAAACAAAAAAAGTAACCAACATGGAACCAATATAGAAATTATTCACGTTGGTATAAAGTGAACTAAAGTAAACTAAAGTTAGATATTAGTCATTAATGTATTTTTAAAGTGACATAATACATTTCCGTACTAGTGCTACAGCTGCATGCCAGACCTCCCAACTGTAATTGAGAGGGTCATCTTAAAAGTAAAGCACCGTCTCACTGCCTTGTAACCATACACAACAGGATGAGCCTAAAATAATGGTGGAACCATGATATTACAGGAAGGCAGAAGGGATCAAACTTCCCAGAGAAAATAGCACAGCAATAAAACTGATTCATCACCGGTTTAATTTGTAAAATTGAAATTTCTTTTCCTCACAAGATGCTCATATGCATGCGATTTACAAATGAATTAACACAGTCCAAAATACATATGTGATGAGCAAAAAAGAATGTCTATTCATGAAATATATACAAACACAACCACCAGAAATAAAGCTGGAGGAAAAAACGTTGTGTAGCCAAAAAAATTTTTTTAAAGATAAAAAATCTTTATTGATGAAATATAGTTAAAAAATAATATATTAAATGCAAATGCTAATCAAGCTTGCGGAACTCAAAAGAGTGCAAAACACTGGAATGAATCATGCAAATGAGTAATGGCAAAGAAGCACCCCTGTAGTTGGAAGGGTTGGAGCGCACATCGGGCATTCCTACATTGAAGCACTTTCAGGTATAACTGCACTTTATTGCTGCTAATCTCTTTTTTGCCTTATAGTTTAAGCACCATTGATTTATGTGCATGGGCGCATTTTATACTTTAAAAGCACCCTTATAAAAATATTAGTGCAGTGCAGTATTTTTTTCCCCTCCTTGTGCTTTTCATTTGACAGAGGGTATTATACTTATGTGCACGCAAGCACTTCATTTCAGATACGGATTCGTTTGTACTACATTTTTTGGTTGCTGCTTTTTGGCTTATGGTATCTCATTATTGTTATTTATGCGCACGCAAGCACTTTATTGTAGGAGATATATCCTTTACCTAGAATTCATTGAAGGCTCTGCAGCATTTTGGATTATGTGAGACTTAATATTTTTTCACTGTTTTTTTGCACTATGCACTTTAATATGTGGATAATAAATGTATTTGTCAATTTCATGTATCGGAAAAAAATTTTTCTAAAAAACTTTTTTGATTTTCTGGTCTGAACTACAGGTATGCTTCTTTGCCATTACTCATTTGCATGATTCATTTAGGTGTTTTGCACTCTTTTGAGTTCCGCAAGCTTGATTAGCATTTGCATTTAATATATTATTTTTTAACTATATTTCACCAATAAAGATTTTTTTATCTTTAAAAAATTTTTTTGGCTACGCAACATTTTTTCCTCCAGCTTTATTTCTGTTGGTTCTGTTTGTATATGCGATTTACAAAGTATTAAATCTTTGTGGTTGCAAAAGGCACCACAATAGAGATGCAGAAAACAAGTATCATACAGTATGTATGGTTGTGGTATCTTACTTATAGTTAAGTTCTGATTCTTATAAATTTCTGGTTGCGCCTGTTGATGTTGAATGCAGTAATAGGTAGCACAGCTTCATGAAATGCCTTACAAATAAAAGGCTTCCAGATCTCTTTCAGATTCTTCACAGTTTCTACAATTTTTCCATTGTAAACACCTGGTGACACTTGTAGTGCTTCTCACAGTAGGAATACATAGGTTTAAGTTGCAGCTTCAGCCCTTCTGAAGACAATGGTAGACCCCCAGCCTTGTCTTTTTTTTTATCTGTGATCAGTCCATTTTTTGCTCCACTACTGAACTCCAATGTAAAATTAAAATACTAAATTTTATGGTGGGACTGAACATACCTGTTATCCTCAACAACAAAAAGAAAGCTCCTTCTAATCTAGACTTACTACCATCAACAACCAATTCCTTTTTCTTTTTATAATATATTTTTTTTGTTGAAGAGAAAAGGAGCCATAATACAGCCATTAAATGCTTTTCATACACAATTGCGCACTCTAATCAATTCACTGGGTTTTGAGGGTTTGACTTAAGGGCCTGTCACACTAAGCGATATCACTAGCAATATCGCTATAACGTCACTGGTTTTGTGACGTAGCAGCGATATTTCTAGCGATATCGCTATGTCTGATACTTACCTCCGACTGCTCCCCCGCTGGTTATCGCTGATCGTGCGAGAACGTCCTGGACCGTTTCTCGTCGTCAGCTTCCTGCTGGGCTTCCTGTGGCGCCGACAAGCAATGCGTGGACGGGGGCGGAAGGATGTCAGGATCGCCTCGTCTGACAGGTAAGTAACAACCCCTGACCACTGCGATGTCGCTGGTGAGATCTGCCTGTGTGGCAGCTCATTAGCGAACACTTAGTGATGCACCAGCGATCCTGACCGCGTCATATCGCTGGTTGGGATCGCTGGTGCATCGCTAAGTGTGACAGTACCTTAAGAGAGTCAAACCTAACAGTACAACAACAATAAAAACATTGCATTGGTGCAGATTAAGAAGTGAATAAAGAAAGAATAAGTCATCTGTAGTATAATTACTAAAGTTATAAACCTTAGAAATTTTTGTTTAAGGTATGGACCGGGGTAGTAGAGCGTAGTTACCTTTGACACATATGTCTACTAGTGGAAGAGGGGCCTCCAGGGTAGCAGATCAGTATGAGGACCAGCATATTAAAGGCTAGGAACACTTAGTGGACTGGGTTGGGCATATTTTAGTCTCCATGTAGACCAAGCTTTTTGGAAAAAGGGGTGTGAGTGAGACTCCCAACTGGAAAGTTACTCCATTCTATATATAAGTTTAACTTTATCAATCCATATGGATAAAAGTGGTGGAGATGGATTCCTCCAGTGGGATGAGATTAAATGTTTAGCTGCGCTCAACAACAGGGCTAAGAGCCCATGTTTCTTTAGCCTACAATCAGTTGTAGGGCAGGAGAGCAACACATCCTTAGGTATAAGAATCCTGGTTATTAGCTTAAGGTCTATCAGTGTTTTGTTAACCCTGACCAAAATACCCTAAGAAGAGGGCAGGTCCAGTATATATGGGACATATTGCCTACTCCCAGACACCTTCAGCACATTTTTGAGCCAATTAATCCTAGATGATGTAAAAACTCAGGCGTTCTGTACCATCTCGTAAAAAATTTTCTTGCAGCAACATACACTTGGAAAAACCTTTTGAGTTGGCCAGGATTTTATGAAATTCTGAGTCAGTTAGCGAAATGCCTAGCTCTTTTTCCCATGAGAGAAGGCAAATTGGCTTTTATGCATTGGAGGGAGAGATAATGTTTTTATATATTCTGGAGAGTAGTCTAGGAATAGGCATGGGAATTTTCAACAACAATTCAACCCAGGACCAGTTTCTGGTCCCAGTGAATTTGGCATTAAATTGTCTTAGAATCTCCAATTCATGAGATTTTTGTATAAAGTTCTCTGGGTGTGAACAAGAGTCTTTGGGACAGATATCTGAGAAAGAAATGTTGCCTAAATCCAATTGGGAGATAGCTCGATACAGCAGTCGGTGCCATAAATTAAATGTGTCAATATAGTTGGGGTTAAGGAGATATGGAATGACACTAGTGGGGGTAAGTGCAGAGGGCTCTTCTATTGTAGGTAGAGATTTAAATAATTCATTTTTGTTTTTTAAAGTAGTCATGGTGATTGGGTCTCGTTTCAGATGGGAAGGAGGCATCAAATCATTCCAAATGTAATGATACATGTTTTTCTCAAGGAGAAGAAGCTCTAGATAATTGTGGTGTGGGGATTGATGGGCTAGTGCGAGTTTTAACCATCGACTGATGTGAATTGCTTTATGATAGGAAATGAAATCTGGAAAGTTCAAGCCCTCTGATAATTTCAGATGGGTAAGAAATCTATTAGAGAGTCTTGGTTTTTTAAACTTCCAAACATATTGTCAGGTAATTCTCATGATAGCAGTAAAGAAAGTTTTGGGGAGAGAGATCAGCACCATAGACATTGTATATAGTATTTTAGGTGAGATATAAGTTTTAATTATGTTTGTTCTTCCCAACCATGAGAGATATGGGTGATCATAAGACTTTAATTGCCCCTCAATTGTTCTAATTAATTTGACATAGATTTCCTTGTAGAGATCCAGAGAGTTTTTGGTTAGAGTAATCCCCAGGTATTTGATATGGCTTGATGGCCATTTGAATGGAGCTGTACCTTTCAGGAAGGAGACATCTTCCTCTGAGGCGGATATATTCAATGCCTCTGACTTATCCCAGTTAATTTTGAAGACTGATAATTCACTAAAACTTTGAAAAAGGTCCACTATACTACATGTTGCCATTCTGGGGTTGGTTATAAGGATGAGTAGGTCGTCAGCGAAGGCAGCACATTTCTGCTCAGTGTGTTTAACTTTTACTCCTTTAATGTCTGGGTTTTGACGTATTGCTTGTATTAGCGTTTCAATTACCAGTATAAAAAGGGAGGGTGAAAGGGGACATCCCTGTCGATTACCATTTCAGATATCAAAGGGTTGAGAAAATATTCCATTGAGTTTTACCTTTGCGGACGGGGCTGAGTATAAAGAGACTATAGCTTTGACAAAGTTACTAGGAAATTCAAATTTTTCAAGTGTTTTTTTCCATTAAGTGCCAATTAACACGGTCAAATGCCTTTTCAACAACCAATTTCTATTCAGAATAAATAAGATAACTCTAAACATTATACACAAAAGTCTAAAATTATACTATAAAGAAAAATTCACATGAAGAACATGTAGATTCAAATAATTAAATACCAGCTTTCAACTAGAGATGAACTGATCTTTTAAAATTTGAATTTTATGACTTTGCCAAATTATCCCCAAAAGTTTGATTGGTGGCAAAAAAAGCTGTGCAAATCTAAGTGGAAAATATATGTGGGGAGGGGTATGCTTGCTATGAGAGCTTACAATTTACAGGAGAGAGAGAACCCCACTGACCAAAAGAGCTTCCACTTTACTGTACAGAATATAGGGAGAAAGAGAGAAGAAGCTGCTGCTAATGAGATTACACTCTACAGGAAGAAAGAGAGGGGACTCTACTAAAAATAGGAGCTTACAATCTACAGATGTGACACTCAATGACAAAGGAGATGGAAAACACTCTGCTATACAACTGTTATCTTCTGGGATTTATTGATCTGTGATTGCACAGGTGCTAACTACCACTGTACAAAGTATGATAATCCATTAAATGTCATAGCTGCCTGGCATTATGGCGACACCTGTGCTGTAATACAAAATAACCATGAAGAATCCCCATTGCATTTAGATGAATTCCCCCTGCGTGTCTCTGCTGGTGACACATGAGGCCGAAATTCCTGAGTTGGGGATTTTGGGTCTGCTCAAATGAAGGACCTTAAGTTAAACAATTAATGGTACAATGTTTCTGTGATTAATGGGGTTGCTAAAAAAGGGTCGGTATCCGACACCAGGTTTCCATACTTTGCAGTAAATGAAAATTTGCTATATCGGTTCACTAAACTGAGAGGGGAAGTATTAGAGGAGCTGTTGGAACAGGGACTCTATGGGCATAGGATACAAGATCAGGCCCATTGTCAATTATTGGGTTAGCAAGAGAGGGTCCTTCAAAGTATCTACTGGCCTGGATGTCACTGAGAGATTGTTCATTATTGCCTGTCCTGTCCTACCCGTGAGCTAACTGCTCCCATCTACCACTTCCACAGTCCCCTTGTGCCATTACCCATTATAGAGGGACCATTTGACCTGATTGCCATGGACCTTGTTGGGTCCCTAGTTAAGTCTGCCAGGGGGCATCAATACATTCTGGTGGTCATGGACTTTGCAGCACGGTATCCGGAGGCAGTACCACTGAGAAATTCCTCCGCCAGAAGTACAGGCTGAGAGCTAGTCCATATTTTCTCACAGATGGGCCTGCCAAAAGAGATACTGATGGGCAAAAAGAGCACCGTTCATGCCTGAAGTAATGAGAGAGTTTATATGGCTTTTCAGTTTGCACGACTCAGGACGCTGGTGTACCACCCGCAGATGAATGGCCTGGTGGAGAGGTTCAATAAGACCCTGAAGTCCATGGTTAAGAAGGTCATGGATAAGGATGGCCGAATTTCCCACAGGCCACTACGGGGTTCTCACCGTTTCAGCTGTTATACAGATGGTACCCATGAGGACGTCTGGACTTTGTGAGAGAAACCTGTGAAGCAGAGGTTACACCCCATCGGAGCAACATGAAGCACATCGTCTAGATGTAGGATAGGATTGCGAAGGTGATGCCGATTGTGAGCGAGAGCCTACTTCAAGAACAAGTGGTCCAGGCAAGGGTCTACAATCGGTTGGCAAAGCTGAGACATTTTAGCCCTGGAGACTGGGTGTTGGTGTTAAATCTCAAGGTTGAAAGTATATTAGGGGCCCTACAAATTAGTATAGAAGCTGAGTGATGTCAACTACAAAGTCCACCTTCCAGGGAGAAAAAAGGCATAACAGATGTACCACATCAACCTGTTCAAGTCATGGTGAGACAAGAAACTGGTGGATACTACGTGCCAGGGGGGCAATCCTGTATCTAAGGATGAGGATTTTACAGTGGTAGATACACTGTCACCAGCTCAGAAACAACAGTGCTGAGAACTGCTTCAACAGAACTGAGACCTGTTTTTGCAGTTGCCATGAAGTTCATAGGTTGTTTAGCATGAAATTCTGATGGAACCACAAGTGAGAGTGAACCAAAAGCTGTATTGATTTTGAGGAAGGTGAGGAGAATGTTGAGTCTGGGCGTCATTGAAGAGTCAAAGAGAGGCTGTTCCAGCCTCATTGTAGTTGTGCCGAAGCCTCTTGGAGAGTAGCGTTTCTGTAATGACTTCAGGAAACTAAATGAGGTGCCCTAATTCAATGCATGTCTGATGCTCTTGGTCAGTGAACTCACTGAGAGGCTAGGGTCAGCCAGATACATTAAAACACTGGAACTAATGAAAGAGTACTGGCAAATTTTCCTATCACCAAAGTGCTAAGGAGAAGACAGCCTTCACTACATGTGATGGGTACTTCCAATTTATCAGAATGTCTTTCAGGTTGAAGAGAGCACCCTTGCCAACTTCCAAAGGGCCATGGACTGGGTCCTAACCCCTCACAAAAAGTATGCCGAAGTTTACCTCAACAATATTGTGATATTTAGCCCCAACTGGGGAAGTCATCTGCAGAGTGATCAGGCTTTATTGGATGCGCTGAGGAAGGCAGGGCTTACCATAAACTCATAGAAGTGTGCCATGGGGAAATAGGAGGCAAAATACTTGGGCTACATCATCGGGTGAGGTGAAGTAAAGCCACAACTGAATAAGTTAGAGGCAATCCAAAATTGGCAGTAACCGGTCTCCAAAAAACAGGTATGGGCATTTCTTGGAATTGTGGGATAATATTTGTGATTTATCCTGAATTTCACGATAATAGCAACACCACTGACTGATGTTTTAGGTACACAAAGATGTTGATTCCAAGAGTTGAAGCTTGCCCTGTGTACGCAGCCGGTCTTGATCACACCTAACTTCAGAAAGGAATATGTGGTGCAGATGGATGTCTCAGAGGTTTAGTTGGGAGCAATGTTGTCTCACTAAGTAAACAAGGAGGAGCATTCTATCCTGCATCCACGGCAAATCTCTTCATCTCCTCCTGCGAGAATAACTATGCCATTGTAGAAAAAGAATGCTTGACCATCTAATGGACAATTGAAACCCTGAGTACTATCTGTTAGGCTGGAATTTCAGGCTAGTGTCATGCCATGCTCCCTATCATGGATGAGGGAAAAGGAAAGGGAGTAGGAAGGGTAAGAATGCCCGTTTGAGTCGGTGGTTTCTAGTGCTCCAGGACTTCAGCTTTCATGTGGAACACAAGCCTGGGAAGCTTCATAGTAACGCAGCTGGTTTGGCAGAGGAAGAAAAAAGTTACAAACTCACTGGCAAAGTACTGGAGAGGAGATATGTGTCACTAAGATTATTAGCTTAATGAATTGTGGTGTGGGGAGGATGCTGTATAGATACTTAAAATTAATTGAGGATTGAGGATGCAAAGTCTCTATCAGCATCCTTCCTCATTCCCCAATTTATTATACAGTTGAAACCAGAAGTTTACATGCACTATAAAAAATATACATACTGTATGCATGTTTTTCTCAATATCTGACATGAAATCAGAATAAACCTTTCCCATTTTAGGTTAGTTAGGATTTCCATAATTATTAATATTTGCCAAATGCCAAAATAGTGAGAGAGAGAAAATGTTTTAAGGCATTTTTTTACTGCAAAGTCAAAAGTTTACATACAGTAAGATTACTATAACTTTAAACAATTCTGGACTGCCCATATAATGATGTCATGTGTTTGGAAGCTTCTTATTTTCTGTTTTTTTGGCAACATCTGAATTAATTAGAGACACATCCTTGGGTGTATTTTAATGCACACCTGAAACACACTGCTTCTTTGTGTAGCATCTTGGGAAAGTCACTGTCAGGATCCTGTCAGCGCCGGCGAACTGCCACTGCTGAACAGGGTGACTCACCCACACTGCGGGAGGGCCCGGGGTCAGATACTGTAGGGAACGCTCAGGCAGACATGACTTGGGATGCTGAAAGTAGCAAGCAGTGAAGAACCTATGATCATGTGACCACAGGGGATGGGGCCTAGCGACCTGCTGGAGATGAATGCAAGATTCTACTACAGGGATCCTCAGGTCAGACAAATGGGGGGTCAAACATGGAGAGGGCGGCGCGATACCAGAGGGACAAGCAGAGAGTAGTCAGAACGTAAGCAATGAGTCATACACGGAGATAGCAGCACAGTACAAGAGGAGCAATCAGAGAATAGTCAGGACATAGGCAATGAGTCAGAAACCAGAGAAGCAGATACACAGTACAGTCATGGCCAAAAGTTTTGAGAATGGCACAAATATTAATTTTTACAAAGTCTACTGCTTCATTTTTTCTAATGGCAATTTGCATATACTCCAGAATGTTATAAAGAGTGATCAGCTTAACAGCAATTACTTGCAAAGTCAATATTTGCCTAGAAAATGAACTTTATCCCCCAAAACACATTTCAACATCATTGCAGCCCTGCCTTAAAAGGACCAGCTAACATCGTTTCAGTGATTGCTCCATTAACACAGGTGTGGGTGTTGATGAGGACAGGGCTGGAGATCAATCTGTCATGATTAAGTAAGAATGACACCACTGGACACTTTAAAAGGAGGCTGGTGCTTGACATCATTGTTTCTCTTCTGTTAACCATGGTTATCTCTAAAGAAACATGTGCAGTCATCATTGCACTGCGCAAAAATGGCCTAACAGGGAAGAGTATCGCAGCTAGAAAGATTGCACCTCAGTCAACAATCTATCGCATCATCAAGAACTTCAACGAGAGAGGTTCCCTTGTTGCCAAAAAGGCTCCAGGGCGCCCAAGAAAGACCAGCAAGCGCCAGGACCGTCTCTTAAAAGTGTTTCAGCTGCGGGATTGGGCTACCAGCAGTGCAGAGCTTGCTCAGGAATGGCAGCAGGCAGGTGTGAGTGCATCTGCACGCACTGTGAGGCGGAGACTCTTGGAGCAAGGCCTGGTCTCAAGGAGGGCAGCAAAGAAGCCACTTCTCTCCAGGAAAAACATCATGGACAGACTGATATTCTGCAAGAGGTACAGGGAGTGGACTGCTGAGGACTGGGGTAAAGTCATTTTCTCTGATGAATCCCCTTTTCGATTGTTTGGGACATCTGGAAAACGGCTTATTCGGAGAAGACCAGGTGAGCGCTACCACCAGTCTTGTCTCATGCCAACTGTCAAGCATCCTGAAACCATTCATGTGTGGGGTTGCTTCTCAGCCAAGGGAATGGGCTCTCTCTGTCTTGCCTAAAAACACAGCCATGAATAAAGAATGGTACCAGAATGTCCTCCAAGAGCAACTTCTCCCAACCGTCCAAGAGCAGTTTGGCGATCAACAATGCCTTTTTCAACATGATGGAGCACCTTGCCATAAAGCAAAGGTGATAACTAAATGGCTCAGGGAACAAAACATAAAGATTTTGGGACCATGGCCTGGAAACTCCCCAGATCTTAATCCCATTGAGAACTTGTGGTCAATCATCAAGAGACGGGTGGACAAACAAAAACCTTCAGATTCAGACAAAATAAAAGCATTGATTTTGCAAGAATGGACTGCTATCAGTCAGGATTTGATCCAGAAGTTGATTGAGAACATGCCAGGGAGAATTGCTGAGGTCCTGAAGAAGAAGGGTCAACACTGCAAATATTGACTTGCTGCATTAACTCATTCTAACTGTCAATATAACCTTTTGCTGCTCATAATATGATTGCAATTATATTTCAGTATGTGATAAAAACATCTTACAAACACACATAAAAACCAGAGGCCAGCAAATCATGTGAAAATATAATATTTGTGTCATTCTCAAAACTTTTGGCCATGACTGTACAGAATCAAGAGACAAACTCACAACAGGGGACAAAACTGGGTCAGAACCATATAAGCAAGCTAGAAGACAATCAGAAAGCACAGGCACACAGGGGTCACCACACTCGGCCAAAGGCAAAAGTATAACTGACGGGGATTGGAGTTTCCCAGGGCTATAAGAACCTCTCCTTGAACCAAAGAGAGGCCACAATAATTAACCCCAGGCGTGCAGGTCAAAGCCTGCTCTGGTCTCAAGACATTAAACCCTGATGTGCAGGTCAAAACCTGCACAGGGATCATGACAGTCGCATGGCCGTGACCAAAAAATAAAAAAAAGTTATGGCTCTTGGGAAGAAGGGGAACAAAAAAACAAAACGCAGAAACTGAAAGGGTGGTTTGCATGTTAATGACCAGGCCAATATTTACAATTCTGACCACAGTCCATTTATGAGGTAAGAACTCTGGAACGCTTCCATGGATCCCTGTGATTCTGCCATTGTTTTCCTGTGACATATTGCACTTCATGATAGTGGTAAAATTTCTTTGATATGACTTGTGCTCATTTGGAAAAAAACAAATTTGGCGAAAATTTTTAACATTTTGCAATTTTCCAACTTTGAATTTTCGTGCCCTTAAAATAGAGAAATATGTCACACAAAATAGTTAATAAATAACATTTCCCACATGCCTATTTTACATCAGCACAATTTTGGAACCAATTTTTTGAAAGGAAGTTATAAGGGTTAAAAGTTGACCAGCAATTTCTCATTTTTACAACGCCATTTGTTTAGGGACCACATCACATTTTAAGTCACTTTGAGGGGTCTATATGATAGAAAACACCCAAAAGTGACACCATTGTAAAAATTGTACCCCTTAAGGTGCCCAAAACCACATTCAAGAAGTTTAATAACCCTCCAGGTGCTTCACAGGAATTTTTGGAATGATTAAAAGAATGAATATTTAACTTTTTTCAGAAAAAATTTACTTCAGATCCAATTTGTTTTATTTTACCAAGGGTAACAGGAGAAATTGGACACCAAAAGTTGTACAATTTGTCGTGAGTACACTGATACCCCAAATATGCAGGTAAACCACTGTTTGGGTTCGCGGCAGAACTCAGAAGGGAAGGAGGGAAGGAGAGCAATTTGACTTTTCACTGTAAAATTGACTGGAATTGAGATCGGACACCATGTTGCATTTGGAGAGCCCCTGATGTGCCTAAACAGTGGAAACCCTCCCACAAGTGACATCATTTTTGAAAGTAGACCCTCTAAGGAACTTATCAAAATGTGTTGAGCACTTTGAACCCCTAAGTGCTTCACAGAAGTTAATAATGTAGAGCCGTAAAAATAAAAAATGTTATTTTTTTTCACAAAAATGATCTTTTTGCCCCAAATTTTTTATTTTACCAAGGGTAACAGGAAAAATTGGACATCAAAAGTTGTTGTGCAATTTGTCCTGAGTATGCTGATACCCCATATGTGGGGGTAAACTTCTGTTTGGGTGCATGGCAGAGCTCGGAAGGGAAGGAGCACATTTGACTTTTCGCTCATGCCACTTAGTGCCGGGTGTCAGCTGTGAGAATCAGCTGATACCCAGCCGTGCTCTCCCCGTGAGTGCAGCTGCTTGGTATGACGTACTGTTATGATTGAAATGCTAGCTAAGTCCAGAAAACCAGAGAAGTTGGCAGCTATCGGATTGCAGACCCCTGAACCTATCAACACAACTAGCAGTAGCCGTGGGGGGCTCCTACGATGCCCTAGGCCCCTCGATCACAGCCGGAGGACTAAATAGCCTAAAGACAGAAAGGGAAATCTAAACTGCCCCAGAGCAGACCCCAAAGCAAAAGGCAGCCCCCCACATATAATGACGGTGAAGCAAGAAGAAAGAACAAAACACAGACAGAAAGATAGACTGAGCAAAGATGGGGCCCACGCTAGCTTAGATAGGAAAGGACAGGAAGGCTGCTGTCTGCAATCCGTGAAAAAACCCTATGAAAATAAGAGCCAACAAACTGACAGTAAAAAAGGCCCTGAAGACGCTAGACTTCAAAAAAGCTATGTCAGTACTCAGGAATATTCTGAAGACAGAGCAACAGGCAAAAGGAGATACAGCTCACCCCAGCCGGGAATGGCAGAATCCAGAAAAGCAAGGAAAACAAAACACTAATGCAAAAAGGCAAAGCAGAAATCTTAGCTTTAGATGAGCAGGAATCAGACTGGTTTCCTAGAAGTCCACAGAGAATTCACCCGCAGGCCAGAAGGGCGTCAGCAGCCTTATATCCAGTCATTAACTCCACTCAGCCAGTCATCATAATCAGCCCCAGGTGTTTGACAATCAGGCTCACTACCTTTCTTCACCAGAAGAGGGAGTTCCTCGGGCCTCAGTAGTGAAGGGGAAAATGAACTCACAACAGTACCTCCCCCTTGAGGAGGGGTCACCGAACCCTCAACCACGCCACCAGGGCGATCAGGGTGAGCCCGATGAAAGGCACGCACCAACCTTTTGGCATGAATATCAGAGGCAGAGACCCAGGAATTATCCTCCTGACCATAACCCTTCCACTTAACCAAATACTGGAGTCTCCGTCTAGCCAGACGGGAATCCAGTACTTTCTCTACCTCATATTCCATGTTACCTTCAACCAATACAGGGTCTGGAGGTGCAACCCCCGGAACAACAGCTTCAACAAACCTCTTCAACAATGATTTATGGAACACATTATGGATTTTAAATGTGACAGGAAGAGCCAAACGAAAAGAGACCGGATTAATAATCTCCAAAATCTTGTAAGGTCCAATAAATCTAGGCTTAAACTTAGGAGAAGCCACCTTCATAGCAATATTTTTTGATGATAACCACACCATATCACCAACCTTAAATTGGGGACCAATGGTCCTATGTCGGTTGGAAAACCGCTGGGCCTTTTCCTGGGAGAGAGATAACTTAATAATAATAATAATAATAATAATCTTTATTTATATAGCGCCAACATATTCCGCAGCGCTTTACAGTTTAACAGTTTCAAAACACAAGTCATAAGTAACAACGCTAACAATACAATAATTAAAGCAAAATAAGACGAAATAAGACGACCCTGCTCGTGAGAGCGTACAATCTACAATGAGGTGAGGGAGATACAGAGTACAGGTGTGTATTTACAATGGTGTATTTACAATGAAGGTCCAGCCATCTTGCAGGAGTGAAGGATGGATGGAGATAGTGAATGGGCTACGCACGCACACTTACCCAGAGAATGACTTTGATTAGTGAATGTGATAGGCCTCTCTGAACAGGTGTGTTTTGAGGGAGCGCCTAAAACTATGCAAATTGTGGATAGTCCTGATTTCTTGGGGTAGAGCATTCCAGAGGATAGGAGCAGCACGGGAGAAGTCTTGGAGTCGGGAGTGGGAGGTACGGATTAGTGCAGAGGTTAGTCGAAAGTCGTTTGCAGAGCGCAGCGATCGGCTAGGCCAATAGACAGAAATGAGAGAAGAGATGTAAGGGGGTGCCGCACTGTGGAGAGCTTTGTGGGTGAGAACAAGTACTTTGAATTGGATCCTATAATGAATGAATGGGCAGCCAATGCAAGGACTGGCGAAGAGCGGACGCGTCCGAGTACCGATTACCCAGATGGACGATCCTGGCTGCTGCATTGAGTATGGACTGGAGAGGGGATAGTCGAGTGACGGGGAGGCCAATTAATAGAGCATTGCAGTAATCCAGACGAGAGTGGATCAATGCAACAGTGAGGGTTTTTGTTGTTTCCATAGTGAGAAAAGGGCGGATTCTAGAGATGTTCTTTAGGTGTAAGCGGCAAGAGCCGGCAAGGGATTGTATATGGGATGTAAAGGAGAGATTGGTGTCAAACATAACACCCAGACAGCGCACCTGCTGCCGGGGTGTTATTGTGGTACCACCCACGGAGAAGGAAATGTCAGATTTAGGGAGGTTAGTAGACGGCGGGAGCAGAAGTTCAGTTTTGGAGAGGTTGAGTTTCAGATAGAGAGCGGACATGATATTGGAGACTGTGGACAGACAGTCACTGGCGTTCTGTAGTACAGCGGGGGTAAGGTCGGGGGAAGACGTGTATAGTTGTGTGTCATCAGCATAAAGATGGTACTGAAAGCCAAATCTGCTGATGGTCTGTCCAATTGGGGCCGTGTAGAGAGAGAAAAGAAGGGGGCCAAGGACTGAGCCCTGAGGTACCCCGACAGCAAGAGGAAGAGGAAATGACGTGGAGCCAGAGAACAAAACACTGAAGGAGCGGTCAGAGAGATAGGAAGAGAACCAGGAGAGTGCAGTGTCCTTAATGCCTAGTGACTGGAGCCTAGAGAGTAGGAGATGGTGGTCAACAGTATCGAAAGCTGCAGATAGGTCAAGAAGAATGAGCAGAGAGTGGTCACCGTTACGTTTTGCTGTCAGAAGGTCATTGGTCACTTTGATGAGTGCAGTTTCAGTCGAATGTAGGGGGCGGAAGCCGGACTGTGAAGGGTCTAGAAGGGAGTGAATGGAGAGGTAACGGGTAAGGAGGGAGTAAACTAGGCGTTCCAAAAGTTTAGAGATGAAGGGGAGATTGGAGACTGGTCTGTAGTTGTTTGTGCAGGATGGGTTGAGAGCAGGTTTCTTTAGTAGTGGAGTAACGATGGCGTGTTTGAAGGAGGATGGGAAAATGCCCGAGGAGAGGGAGAGATTAAAGATTGTAGTTAGGTAGGTTGTGACGACTGGAGAGAGAACTTATCCACCACTTGGTCCCAGATCTGGTGCATTCTCTCCACCACCGTGTCAACCCCTGGGCAGGCAGAGGGCTCCACCTGCCCTGAAGAAAATCGAGGATGAAACCCAAAGTTACAAAAAAAAGGAGACATCAAAGTGGCAGAACTAGCTCTATTATTTAAAGCAAATTCGGCCAAGGGCAAAAATGAAACCCAATCATCCTGATCAGCAGAAATAAAACATCTCAAATATGACTCCAAGGTCTGGTTTGTTCTCTCTGTCTGCCCATTGGTCTGAGGGTGAAAAGCAGAGGAGAAGGACAACTGAATTCCCAGCTTGGAACAGAAAGTTCTCCAAAATCTAGACACAAACTGGACTCCTCTGTCAGATACAATGTTCTCAGGAATCCCGTGCAAGCGAACCACCTGTTGTAAAAACAGGGGCACCAATTCAGAGGAAGACGGCAACTTAGGGAGTGGTACAAGATGAACCATCTTAGAGAACCTATCACAAATCACCCAAATAACAGTCATCCTTTGAAAGACAGGCATATCAGAGATGAAATCCATTGAAATATGCGTCCATGGCCTCTTGGGGACAGGCAAAGGCATCAACAACCCACTAGAGCGAGAACACGATTTAGACCGGGAGCACGTCCCACAGGACTGCACAAAATTCCTCACATCACGAGACAAGGAGGGCCACCAAAAAGACCGACTCACCAGATCTCTAGTACCAAAAATACATGGATGACCAGCCAAAGCAGAGCAATGAACTTCAGACATCACTCTCTTCTTCCACTGGTCAGGAGCATACAACTTTCCACTGGGACAACGCTCAGGTTTGTCCTCCTGGAACTCTTCCAGAGCACGTCTCAAATCGGGCGAGATGGCAGAAAGAACTACCCCTTCGCCTAAGATGGTAGCAGGCTTGGTCACCACAGGAGAATCAGCAAAGAAGCTCCTAGAGAGGGCGTCAGCTTTGACATTCTTAGTTCCAGGAAGAAAAGAAACCACAAAATCAAAACGTGTAAAAAACAAGGCCCACCTAGCCTGTCTAGGGTTCAAGCGCTTAGCCGACTCTAGGTAAATCAAATTCTTGTGGTCAGTGAGGACCACGACTTGATGCTTAGCTCCCTCCAACCAATGTCTCCACTCCTCAAATGCCCATTTCATGGCTAACAGTTCCCGATTCCCCACATCATAGTTACGTTCAGATGGAGAGAACTTTCGGGAAAAGAAAGCACAGGGATTCATTTTAGATGTTACAGGATCCTTTTGGGACAAAACAGCTCCTGCACCAATCTCAGAAGCATCCACCTCTACTTGGAACGGAAGTGAGACATCAGGTTGCCGCAAAACCGGGGCGGAGGTGAATCTTCGCTTCAGCTCCTGAAAGGAAGAAACAGCCTCCGGAGACCAATTTAACACATCAGCACCCTTCTTAGTCAAATCAGTCAATGGCTTGACAATACTAGAAAATTTTGCTATAAATTTCCGATAAAAATTAGCAAAACCCAAAAACTTCTGGAGGGCCTTCAAAGAAGTGGGCTGAACCCAATTGTAAATGGCCTGTACCTTGGCCGGGTCCATTTCAATAGTTGACGGGGACAATATAAATCTCAAAAAAGAAATCCTCTGTACTCCAAAAAGGCATTTAGATCCTTTGACATACAGGGAATTCTCCCTCAAGATCCGGAACACAGTCCGAATATGTTCCACATGAGAATCCCAATCCTTGGAGAAGATCAAAATATCATCCAGATAGATAATCAAAAATTTATCGACAAAATCTCGGAAAATATCGTTCATGAAGCACTGGAAGACAGAAGGGGCATTAGTGAGCCCAAAAGGCATCACCAGGTACTCAAAATGTCCCTCCGGAGTATTAAACGCCGTCTTCCATTCATCCCCATGCTTAATGCGAATAAGATTATACGCCCCCCTGAGGTCAAGCTTGGTAAACCAGCAAGCACCTTTAACTCTGGAGAATAGATCAGAAATCAGGGGTAACGGATACTGATATTTAACGGTAATTTTGTTGAGAGCACGATAATCAATACAAGGTCTTAATGATCCATCATTTTTGGCTACAAAAAAAAAAAACGGCACCTAAGGGTGACGAGGATGGTCTAATATGACCCTTCTCCAACGCCTCCTTAATATAGGATCGCATAGCCTCGTGCTCGGGTACAGATAAATTGAAGAGCCGACCCTTGGGAAATTTACACCCCGGGCTCAGTTCAATAGCACAGTCATAACTCCTATGAGGAGGCAGAGACGCAGACTCATTCTCACTAAATACATCATAAAAGTCTGCCAAATAATCAGGAACATCATGTGACTGAGGAGAGGTGGAAAACACCGGAGCCTCACTAAAGGCACACCGACAACCCCAACTCACCACAGACACAGATTTCCAATCCAAAACTGGATTATGAATTTGTAACCAGGGAAACCCCAGAACAATAGTATCATGCAGATTATGTAACACCAAAAACCTGCAATTTTCTTGATGGTCTGGGGCGACCCGCATTACCACCTGGGTCCAAAACTGAGGTTTACTTTTAGCCAAAGGAGTAGCATCAATCCCCCTCAAAGGGATAGGCGTCTGCAGAGGTGTCATCGGAAATCCACAATGTTTAGCAAAATCCAAGTCCATTAGGTTTAGAGCTGCTCCCGAATCCACAAAAGCCTTGGCGGAAAATGTGGACAGGGAGCAGATCAGAGTAATAGCCAGAAGAAACTTAGGTTGAACACACCAACAGAAAACGTGTGTGCAAAGCGTTTCTCGCGTTTAGGACAGACATAAATAATATGCGAGGCATCTCCACAGAAAAAACACAACTTATTACGCCTTCTGGACTCCTGACGCTGCTCTCTGGAAAAAACTCTATCACATTGCATAGGTTCAGACATCTGTTCAACAGGTGGCAACACCTCTCGTGCAGCTCTGCGTTCGCGTAAACGCCGATCAACCTGAATGGCTAAAGACATAAAATCGTCAAGACCAGAGGGAACAGGAAATCCCACCATAGTATCTTTTATGGCTTCTGACAACCCCTTCCGAAAGAGAGCAGCCAAGGCATTATCATTCCAGGTAGTAAGTACTGCCCACTTTTGGAATTTTTGACAGTATAATTCTGCAGAATCACGACCCTGGTTCAATGCCAGCAGGGTCTTTTCAGCCTGATCAATGGCATTAGGTTCGTCATACAACAACCCCAAGACCTGAAAAAATGCATTCACATTAGTCAGAATAGGATCATCTGGTTTCAAAGAAAACGCCCAATCCTGGGGATCGCCACGCAGCAAAGAGATGACAATTTTAACCTGCTGCGCGGAGCTCCCTGACGAGTTAGGCTTCAAGGCAAAAAATAATTTACAATTATTTTTGAAATTCAAAAATTTAGACCGATCCCCAAAAAATACATCAGGTGTAGGAATCTTTGGTTCAGCAGCATGTGAATGAGCAAGGTAGGCGGAAATTCCCCGCACTTCTGCAGCGAGCTGCTCTACACGATCAGACAATTGCTTTATCTCCATTGAGAGAAAAAAAAATTCCCCCTACGGCCTCAGAGATATAGAGGAAAAAACATACACTTTTTTTTTTTTTACAATTCTTTCCTGCTATTGAGTACCCTAGAATCTGCGGTATGGCGGGTGAATTCTGTTATGATTGAGTCACCGTAGAAGGCAAAAATAGAAATGCTAGCTAAGTCCAGAAAACCAGAGAAGTTGGCAGCTATCGGATTGCAGACCCCTGAACCTATCAACACAACTAGCAGTAGCCGTGGGGGGCTCCTACGATGCCCTAGGCCCCTCGATCACAGCCGGAGGACTACATAGCCTAAAGACAGAAAGGGAAATCTAAACTGCCCCAGAGAAGACCCCAAAGCAAAAAGGCAGCCCCCCACATATAATGACGGTGAAGCAAGAAGAAAGAACAAAACACAGACAGAAAGATAGACTGAGCAAAGATGGGGCCCACACTAGCTTAGATAGGAAAGGACAGGAAGGCTGCTGTCTGCAATCCGTGAAAAAACCCTATGAAAATAAGAGCCAACAAACTGACAGTAAAAAAGGCCCTGAAGACGCTAGGCTTCAAAAAAGCTATGTCAGTACTCAGGAATATTCTGAAGACAGAGCAACAGGCAAAAGGAGATTCAGCTCACCCCAGCAGGGAATGGCAGAATCCAGAAAAGCAAGGAAAACAAAACACTAATGCAAAAAGGCAAAGCAGAAATCTTAGCTTTAGATGAGCAGGAATCAAACTGGTTTCCTAGAAGTCCACAGAGAATTCACCCACAGGCCAGAAGGGCGTCGGCAGCCTTATATCCAGTCATTAACTCCACTCAGCCAGTCATCATAATCAGCCCCAGGTGTTTGACAATCAGGCTCACTACCTTTCTTCACCAGAAGAGGGAGTTCCTCGGGCCTCAGTAGTGAAGGGGAAAATGAACTCACAACAACGTACTATCCCATCCATGGTCATACGGGCCCGGGTCATGTGGATGGGATAGTATGTCATATATCAGAAAGGGTTAAATGGCTAATGGGTGCAGAAAATGTGCAGAAAATCTGCAATATCAAAAACTCACCAAAAGCTCATCGTGGGAATGTAGCCTTATAAGAGAACATTCAGATAATTTTGTAAGGTTATATTCCCACTATGAGATCTTGATGTGGCAGATTATCTGAGCTATTTCTGCACTGATCAAGCAAAATAAGTCACTTGCATTTTTTTTAAAATACGCAAAAACTCACCAAACACGCATTGTGGAAACGTAACTTTACATTTTGCATTGATATCTAACTTTAGGGTTTTGTTCCCACAATTAGTTTTTGATGTTGCAGAATTTCTGTGCCATTTCTTAACCTATTAGGTAAAATAGGTTACTTCCATTTTTTTTTTAGAAACATGCAGCATAAAACTCAACAAAAACTAATTGTGGGAATGTGGGGACGGTGACTTGACGGACAGACTTGACTGGAAGTAGGAGTGGACAATTTGTGCACTACAGACGGAGATTGGCAATGACAGAAAGGTAACAGCAGGGAAAGACAGAAAAGGGAGTGCAGTACCGAAATTTGAACACAATATGGCAGGGGGAGTGTAGTTCAGGACTTAAAATCAGCTTAAGGCTATAGAAACTGCTTAGTCATGTGGGGCGGGGAGATTGGAACCCAGGAGGGAAATTCCCAGTGAGAGAGGGGATAAATAGGACTGGTTGGGGTTCCAGAGGCTAGGTTAGTCCCGGGAGGAGCTCAGCAGAGGAAGACTCAGGACAGAAGATGGAGAACGGTGAAGAGCTCGACCAGGGGACTGACAGGAGAAGACAGTCAGGGGGGTGGCCCTGACACGACGTACTGCAGGACAGGCGAGGCCCCGGGGGTACCGATTGGATGACGACCTCCGGCAGGTGAAGCGCTGGTGGTAGATTGGTCTAGGACAGCCCCAGCGAAAGATCCGTGAGGGATGTCATCACAACTAAAGGAAAGGTGAAAGGTACCCAGGTCTGGAAACAGAGAGCTGTAAAGGATCTGTGGTGCATGGCTAAGGTCTTCAGGAGGACGGCCAATAAACCCGGATCTGTTACAACTGAATTCTGCCTCCGTCTCGTCTTTGCATCGTCCGGTTGTGGTAAGCAGTGGACCACACCCCAATCTGGCCCCCTACCACAGGAACATAGTCTTTCTTTTTTTAACGATCTCTAATTTTAAGGCCACATGCACACATTCACTATTTGTTCAATATTTGACATCAGTATTTGTAAGCTGAAACCAGGAGTGGAACAATCAGAGGAAAGTATAATAGAAACACGTCACCACTTCTGTATTATTCACAAACTCCTTGTTTTAGCTTACAAATACTGAGGTAAAATACTGCCCAAATACTGAGGCAAAGTACTGATAAAATACTGAGGTAAAATACCGACCAAACACTGAGGTAAAACACTAACCAAATACTGAGGTAAAATACTGACCAAATACTGAGATACAATACTAAAACACTGAGGTAAAATACTGACTAAAGACTGAAGTAAACCACTGACCAAACACTGAGATTAAATACTGATCAAACACCGATTTAAAATACTGACCAAACACTGAAGTAAACCACTAACCAAATGCAGAGATAAAATACTGGCCAAATACTGAGATAAAATACAGATCAAGCACTGTGATAAAATTTTGAACAACTACTGAGGTAAAATACTCACCAAATACTGAAGTAAAATAATGACCAAATATTGAGGCAAAATACTGATCAAATACTTAGATAAAATACTGACCAAATACTGAAGTAAAATAATAAAATACTGAGGTAAAATGCTGACCAAATACTGAAGTAAAATACTGACCAAATACTGAGCTAAAATACTGACCAAAAACTGAGATAAAATACCGACCAAACACTGAGGTAAAATACTGACAAAATACTGAGATAAAATAATGACCAAATATTCATGTAAAATACTGATCAAACACTGAAATAAAATACTGACCAAATACTGAGGTAGAGCACTAAAATAATGACCAAATACTGTGGTAAAATTCTGACCAAACACTGAGGTAAAGTACTGACCAAATACTGAGGTACACCACTGACCAAATACTGAAGTAAATTACTAAGCTGTACGTAACAAAATCTATTAAGAAGTCAAAGTTGTAGGGAGGAGGACTCCCATAAGGTGTCTGGGCCAGAACCAAGGGGGCCGCCATCTGGGTTCTGGAAGGAACGGGACTCGGGGGACAATGAAGGAGAGCGGGCGACTGAAGGGGACAGAGCAGCAGGGGGCGGGGCAAGGATTAAAGGAGGAGGGAGCGCGCTGAGAGGGCAATTGGCAGAAAGGCTGACAGGAGACAGGAAGCCGTGGAAGGTAGAGAGGGCTAGTTTGACAGACGTTGATCCGCGGGAAGACCGCCAGGGGTCTGTGGAGGGTAAGCGACGAACACACCGGCAAAAGACTTGCAATTTGCTTCAATCCGGGGCCGCTCTCCACCTGCGGTCAGCCGCAGTTGTTACCGTTGCTTCTCACACTGGTTTAGCTGGCCCGCGACCCCGAGTCTCCGCTGTGACGAGACATCAGCCTTCTGCGGCGGCCTGTACACTGCCTCCCTGCCTCAGCCCGCGGCTGCGGCCTTTTCATCACCGACTACAGTGGACGTCATCTCGCCACAGTCATCAATCGAGGCCTACTCCCCGCCTACTGAGGGACCCTGAGTGTAGGCCTGCCAACCGTCACTTCTGCAACTGTGACGCATTCCCGCTTTGGAGACGGGAGTCGGTTGAGACTTTCTGAGAGTCTGTCCCCGCTGAGTTTACAGGGGGTCATTTCCCAGAGGATTACCCCAGGGCCTGTTGTTTCCCAACAGCCAAGATGGTTCAGGGCCTGTTGTGCCCCAACAGCCAAGATCCTTTAGGGCCTGCTGTGCCCCAACAGCCAAGATCCTCCCGGGCCTGCTGTGCCCCATCAGCCAAGATCCTTTAGGGCCTGTTGTGCCCCAACAGCTAAGATCCTTCAGGGCCTGTTGTGCCCAAACAGCCAAGATCCTTCAGTGCCTGTTGTGCCCAACTTCTCCTGGTTGAAACGCCCAGAAGTCGCGACCGTTCTTCAGCAGCTGGACTCAGTGGTTGCGACGTCAAAGCAGCCACACCCACGGCGTCGAAATAGGCACCTCAGCGTCTTCAAAGCAGACACACCAGAGACGCCGAAGCACTTCTGGAAGGATAAGTTGACTTTAGGAGATAAGGACCCATAGTTGACCATTTCGAGGCCCATAATAGCCGGCTTTGCTGGGTTAGTCGCATTCTCGATAAGCAAAGTACTGTTATTGTTGTTGAGTCTCTGCGTGGACAATTGGTGTTATTCCTTTTTTGGATTACTCAGCACAGCCCTACTGGTTCCAGTTCATAAAAGTTGCTTTACAAAACCACACCCAGTCTCGTGTCTCGTCACTGCATCCTGAGAACCTGCTGGTACCTACAAAGGTATAGTGACTTAATTGAACAAATCATTCACAGAAAAAATGGACACAAAATAAACATGAACTACACTTGCAGTTTCCACGCAGTAAGGGACGCTCCAACCAAGTTGTCATCCTCAATTTTGCACTGTTCTGCTTTATCACGTAAGTTTCTTGAATGGCTAGAAGCAATTACGTGTTTCTGTGGTGCAAGCTTATGCAACTTAGGGTCTGTATTGATGACATTGACGATTAAGTTTTTTCCAAGGAAGAATGTCACATAGTGACAAGGGACTGTGGCCACCTGCCCAATCCCTCAAACTAGGGGCACCCTAGGCTATTCCTGTCACCCCAGTTACCCTGGATGGCGAGATGCCAGGGTTTCATACCTTGCTATGCTCCTATTTTACCATTACCTGTTCCCACCCCCATCAGAAAGGTGTGTATTCGAAATGAATAAGGAAACCTTAACCAGGCAGACAGGGGTAAACAGACAGAGATAAAAGAAAACTACAATAAAAAAATACACTCACAAAACAACAGAGTGGGAATCAGGGGAGGAATAGGAACAAAGAAACCAAATTAGACGG